>NC_056437.1:33219079-33226850 GCF_018296145.1 Oncorhynchus tshawytscha | reverse complement strand
ACACCATTCGGTATACTTCTGGCCCTTCTTTGGACACTGTGTTAACTAACATCCAGACGAGCTTCAATGCTATACAACTCTCCTTCCATGGCCTCCAACTGCTCTTAAATGCAAGTAAAACTAAATGCATGCTCTTCAACCGATCGCTGCCCACACCTGCCTGTCCGTCACTACTCTGGACGGTTCTGACTTAGAATACGTGGACAACTACAAATACCTAGGTGTCTGGTTAGACTGTAAACTCTCCTTCCAGACTCACATTAAGCATCTCCAATCCAAAATTTAATCTAGAATCGGCTTCCTATTTCACAACAAAGCATCCTTCACTCATGCTGCCAAACATACCCTGTAAAACTGACTATCCTACTGATCCTTGACTTCGGGGATGTCATTTACAAAATAGCCTCCAACACTCTACTCAGAAAATTGCATGCAGTCTATCACAGTGCCATCCGTTTTGTCACCATAGCCCCATACTACCCACCACTGCCACCTGTATGCTCTCGTTGGCTGGCCCTGACTTCATATCCGTCCCCAAACCCACTGGCTGCAGGTCATCTATAAGTCTTTGCTAGGTAAAGCCCACCAAGCTCACTGGTCACCATAGCAGCACCCACTCGTAGTGTGCGCTCCAGCAGGTATATTTCACTGGTCACCCCCAAAGCCAATTCCTCCTTTGGCCACCTTTCCTTCCAGTTCTCTGCTGCCAATGACTGGAACGAACTGCAAAAATCACTGAAGCTGGAGGCTCATATCTCACTCACTAACTTTAAGCACATCTGTCAGAGCAGCTCACAGATCACTGCACCTGTACATAGCCCATCTGTAAATAGCAAAACTACCCCATCCCCATACTGTTATTTATTTAATTTATTTTGCTCCTTTGCACCCCAGCATCTCTACTTGCACACTCATCTTCTGCACATCTATCACTCCAGTGTTTAATTGCTATATTGTAATTATTTTGCCACTATGGCCTATTTATTGCCGTACCTCCGTTATCCTACCTCATTTGCACACACTGTATATATACTTTTCTTTGTATTATTGACTGAATGCTTGTTTATTCCATGTGTTGTTGTTTGTGTTTCACTGCTTTGCTTTATCTTCGCCAGGTCGCAGTTGTAAATGAGAACTTGTTCTCAACTGGCCTACCTAAGCGAGCCCTTGGGGACCGGTATTGTAATGGAAACATTAATAGCAGCGCTGTAAGAGAGAATAGATTGCTTAATTAACAGATAGCAGGTCACACCGCAGGGTGCAGGTCACACCGCAGGTTCAAGTACAAGTTCATCATTAACCTACGAAAAGAGCAATTGTGTGTTGAGGGTGGTGGTTAGGATGTTTAAAAACTTGATTTCCTAACACTCAAGTTAGTAAAATGGGGAAGTTAAAATGACAGTTTTCATCATGAGTAAGAAGAAGTGAAATTTGTGTGTTCTATATATTTTGAGATGGTTCTAATAAAGGGTTCTCTACCCAAAAGGAATGAACCACTGTCCCTCTCTATAGTAGGGAAAAGTGAGCAGGTCATCACACAACTGTTATTGCATCACTGTTTGCTTGAGAGCGAAAAAGTGTGTGTGAAAAACATTGAGGGAGAATACATTTGTATATATAACAGAGAGATACAAGTCTTGGTGTACAGTCGTGGCCAAAAAAATTTTGAGAATGACACAAATATACATTTTCACAAAGTCTGCTGCCTCAGTTTGTATGATGGCAATTTGCATATACTCCAGAATGTTATGAAGAGTGATCAGATGAAGTCCCCCTTTGCCATGCTAATGAACTGAATCCCCCAAAAACATTTCCACTGCATTTCAGCCCTGCCACAAAAGGACCAGCCGACATCATGTCAGTGGTTCTCTCCTGTATGTTAATACAGGTGTGAGTGATGACGAGGACAAGGCTGGAGATCACTCTGTCATGCTGATTGAGTTTGAATAACAGACTGGAAGCTTCAAAATGAGGGTGGTGCTTGGAATCATTGTTCTTCCTCTGTCAACCATGATTACCTGCAAGGAAACACGTGCCAGTCATCATTGCTTTGCACAAAAAGGGCTTCACAGGCAAGGATATTGCTGCCAGTAAGATTGCACCTAAATCAACCATTTATCGGATCATCAAGAACTTCAAGGAGAGCAGTTCAATTGTTGTGAAGAAGACTTCAGGGTGCCCAAGAAAGTCCAGCAAGCACCAGGACCGTCTCCTAAAGTTGATTCAGCTGCGGGATCGGGCACCACCGGTACAGAGCTTGCTCAGGAATGGCAGCAGGCAGGTGTGAGTGCATCTGCACGCACAGTGAGGCGAACACTTTTGGAGGATGGCCTGGTGCCAAGAAGGGCAGCAAAGAAGCCACTTCTCCCCAGGAAAAACATCAGGGACAGACTGATATTCTGCAAAAGGTACAGGGATTGGACTGCTGAGGACTGAGGTAAAATCATTTTCTCTGATGAATCCCTTTTCCGATTGTTTGGGGCATCCGGAAAAAGCTTGTCCGGAGAAGACAAGGTGAGCGCTACCATCAGTCCTGTGTCATACCAACAGTAAAGCATCCTGAGACCATTCATGTGTGGGGTTGCTTCTCAGCCAAGGGAGTGGGCTCACTCACAATTTTGCCTAAGAACACAGCCATGAATAAAGAATGGTACCAACACATCCTCCGAGATCAACTTGTCCCAACCATCCAGGAACAGTTTGGTGACAAACAATGCCTTTTCCAGCACGATGTAGCACCTTGCCATAAGGCAAAAGTGATAACTAAGTGGCTCAGGGAACAAAATATTGATATTTTGGGTCCTTGGCCAGAAACTCCCAGACCTTAATCCCATTGAGAACCTGTGGTCAATCATCAAGAGGCGGGGTGGACAAACAAAATCCCACAAATTCTGACAAATTCCAAGCATTGATTATGCAAGAATGGGCTACCATCAGTCAGGATGTGGCCCAGACGTTAATTGACAGCATGCCAGGGCAGATTGCAGAGGTCTTGAAAAAGAAGGGTCAACACTGCAAATATTGACTCTGCATTACAGTTTTTTTCGATTGCTAAACGACAGTGGACACAACTGGAGTCACATGTGCAAAACTCTAACTACAGTCTGCACAGCAGCAGTTCATGTGGACCAAACTCTAGTTCGTTTTTCATTGCTTGAACACAGTTTTCAAAACTCTACACACTTATCCCATGACTTTACCCACAACCTGCACAACACTGTGGATTTACAGCACTTTGTTCAAATGCTAACACACTGCTGTCAAAACTGTGAACCACACATTCAAAACGGAATAGATTTCAGCCTTGTACCTTTCAAACACTGCTGATTGCAATTTCAGCTGAAAGGCTAAGCAGGTGTCTTGTTTTAGACTTGTTAGTGAACACACACACACATATTACAGTATATATAGGTAGAGCTCAGAAAGACTCATTTTGGAAATGGAACAAGGAAGATGGGTTCGTGGAGGGAGAAGGGTGGCAGGGAGAGGGCGGATGCGTGGAGGAAGACAAAGAAGACAAAGAGCTGTTATTTCAGATGAAATAAGGGCTACACTTATAGACCATGTCGTGAACCATGGTCTCTCATTGAGAGAGGCAGGGTTGAGGGTGCAACCCAATCTGCAAAGATCCACAGTGGCATCTGTAATGCCAATTTTCCATCATGCAAACAGGTGAGAGTTACATCCTTACAGTAAATGAAAACATTACAGGAATCTATTTTGTATTGCAATTATAGAATATTTACACAGATATATATTACAGTAAGTTTGACTGTAAAATATATTTTTACAACAGGACCCAAAGGCTGCCCCCAACAGGGGGAAGAGGAAAAATATTTTCAGATGCGCAGGAAAATGCTATTGTTGACATGGTTGTTGTCAACAATGCAATATAACTGCAGGAGATTCAAGATAGAGTGCTGGCTGATAATGATATATTTGAAAATGTTAATTCTGTCAGCACAACAACTATTGCTCGAGTCCTAAAGAAACACCAAGTTACAATGAAACAGTTATACACTGTACCGTTTGAGAGAAACAGTGAACGGGTAAAAGAGCAAAGATACCAATATGTCCAGGTAAGACGTCTGAGGTTACGTACACAGCTATACAAAATATTTACAGTAAAAAAAAAAAACACTAGCATTTCTACAGTAAAACTGTGCACTTACTGTTTTTCAGAGAGTAATGGAGGTGGAAGCACTGGAAAGACCACATTCATTTGTATTTATCGATGAAGCTGGATTTAACCTTGCCAAAACACGGCGCAGAGGAAGGAATGTTATAGGTCAAAGGGCCACTGTGGAGGTTCCAGGCCAAAGGGGGAAATATCACCATGTGAGCTGCAATGGCCAATGATGGTTTGCTTCTCAACACACCACTCATTGGCCCATACAACACAGAAAGGCTTATAGCTTTCCTAGAACAGCTCTATGCTCAGCTAGTGTCAGCAGAACAGGGGGAGCCAGTAAGAAACCCCCAAGTTTTTGTCATAGTTTGCGATAACGTTGCTTTTCACCACTCTCCAGCTGTCACAGATTGGTTTGCAGCACATCACAGATTTATGATTTTGTACCTGCCTGCATATTCACCCTTCCTCAACCCAATAGAGGAGTTTTTCTCTGCCTGGAGGTGGAAAGTGTTTGGTCACCACCCACATGACCAAATGTCTCTTTTGGAAGCCATGCGTGCTGGATGTGAGGACACGAGTCCAGAGGACTGCCAGGGATGGATAAGGCACTCCAGAAGGTTCTTCCCCAGGTGCATGGCAAGAGAAAACATTAGATGTGATGTTGAAGAAAACCTGTGGCCTGATGCTAGAGAGAGGCAGGATTAGCCCCTCAATTATTTGTTCGAATTACAGTATGTACTTTTAGTTTCTACCCTTTTTTTCTCATTACTGTAATTCCGTAAATTACTACAGACTATTGAAGCAAACTGCTAATTTTCATTTACCTTAAAGAATTGTTATGTTCTAAAAAATTTATAAATCATGTGAAATAATGTCACTCTTTTCTTTGAAGAAAATATTACTTTGTATGAAGTCACTGAAATTGTTCAAACTGTAAAGATGAAAAGTTTGTATTTTCTGGATTGGTGTTTGATGCTAGTGTTTTTACTCTCAGTGTGTTCTGAGTGACAGTGTGTGTTATCTCAGTGAGGGTTGTGCATAGTGTTTGGCTGCACTGAGCGTGTTTTGAGCCATGTGTTAAGAGTTGTGTTGCTTGGAATGAGTTTTGCAGGTGATGTGAACTGTTTAGCTCAGGTGACTGTTGGTAGTGCAGACTGTAGTTAGAGTTTTGCACATGTGACTCCAGTTGTGCCCACTGTCGTTTAGCAATCGAAAAAAACTGTAACTTCATGTAATTGTCAATAAAAGTCTTTGACACTTATGAAATGCTTGTAATATACTTCAGTATTCCATGGTAACATCGGACAAAAATATCTAAAGAAGCAGCAAACTTTGTGGAAATTAATATTTGTGTCATTCTCAAAACTTTTGGCCACGACTGTAGTGTGTGTGTGTGTGCGTGTGTGCGTGCGTGCGTGCGTGTGTGTGTGAGTGAGAGAGTGTGAGAGTGTGTGAGAGAGTGTGAGAGTGTGTGAGTGAGCGAGCGAGCGAGCGAGCGAGCGAGCGAGTGAGTGAGTGAGTGAATTCCATGAGCACCTCTCCTTGGCTGGGACATACTTTCTGGATTCTGTAGGTAGGAGCTGTTTGAAGTTTGGAGTTTTGGCCTGTCTGGTGACATCCCCAAGTGGTAAATTACCAATAAGACCAATAAGAAAGAGTTCCAAATCTCTCTGCCAATAACAGCTAGTTTTCCATTTCACCCCTCCCCACTCTGACCACTGATAGACAGTCCTAGCAAAATTGCTTGAGAAATTGCTCTTTAAGTTTATTTTTGAAAACAATCACAGTAAGGTACTTAATTGTTACCCAAAATGATTAAATATTGAGATAAAAACGGCTGCATTGGACCTTCAAAAAAATTGCCTCATATTCATCCATTGTAGGATTTTACAGGAAGTGTATGTCACGCCCTGACCTTAGAGATCCTTTTATGTCTCTATTTTGTTTTGGTCAGGGCGTGAGTTGGGGTGGGCATTCTATGTTTTGTGTTCTATGTTTTCTATTTCTGTGTGTTTGGCCGGGTGTGGTTCTCAATCAGTTCTCAATCAGAGGCAGCTGTCTATCGTTGTCTCTGATTGAGAACCATACTTAGGTAACCTTTTCCCACCTGTGTTTTGTGGGTAGTTGTTTTCTGTTTTTGTGTCTGCACCAGACAGAACTGTTTCGTTCTCTTTGTTGGTTTTGTTATTCAGTGTTCGGTTCTTTTTAATAAATCATGAACACTTGCTGCGCTTTGGTCCACTTCTTCATGCACCGATGACCGTTACAGTGTAGTTATAAGGTCACCACATATGGCCAGCACAGTGACTGATCTAGCCAGTGAAGGATGTAGCATTTGCAAGGGGAGGGTACTGATAGGTTTGGATTTCTGAACTTTAAATGTTATTAATCATTAGTTGTAATAGAGACCGGAGGGGTGCCATAGCCGAGGGGCTACACCAGAGGTTCATGGTTATCTGTAGGAAGAAGGTATATGGTGGGTGCAATTAAGCTTGAAATGGACTGAGTGTAGAGAAAGTGATCACATGTGGCAGACATTGATACGGGGAGAGAGCCATGGATTAGTGATGAAGGTGGTCGAGGACAGGTCAGGTCACTTCCTGCCTAGCATTAAAGATACCATGTTTAGCGGGAAGGAGGAGACTCCACCCAAAGTGGGGTACATATACCATCACTATTGTACATGTGTTTTTGTCTAATATTGCTGCACTGACCATCTGGGAAGAATAAACTTGGTTTGAGCTTTCATCGTGTCCGGTGAGTTTTACTCTGAGAATTAGAACCTAACAGTACCAACCTCTCAGCTGGAATTTTCCTATGCTGAACTCTTCATTCAGTCCAATCTGCATCTCTATGGAAAGGGTGAGGAGCAGTGGACAGAAGGAACGGGGAGAGAGTGAGGAGAAAGGAGAGTTTGAGAATGTAAAAATGATCCATCCTGTTCTGAAAGAGCTGCAAAATCTGGACCCCTACAAATCAGCCGGGCTAGACAATCTGGACCCTTTCTTTCTAAAATTATCTGCCGAAATTGTTGCCACCCCTATTACTAGCCTGTTCAACCTCTCTTTCGTGTCGTCTGAGATTCCCAAAGATTGGAAAGCAGCTGCGGTCATCCCCCTCTTCAAGGGGGACACTCTTGACCCAAACTGCTACAGACCTATATCTATCCTACCGTGCCTTTCTAAGGTCTTCGAAAGCCAAGTCAACAAACAGATTACCGACCATTTCGAATCTCACCATACCTTCTCTGCTATGCAATCTGGTTTCAGAGCTGGTCATGGGTGCTCCTCAGCCACGCTCAAGGTCCTAAACGATATCTTAACCGCCATCGATAAGAAACATTACTGTGCAGCCGTATTCATTGATCTGGCCAAGGCTTTCGACTCTGTCAATCACCACATCCTCATCGGCAGACTCGACAGCCTTGGTTTCTCAAATGATTGCCTCGCCTGGTTCACCAACTACTTCTCTGATAGAGTTCAGTGTGTCAAATCGGAGGGTCTGCTGTCCGGACCTCTGGCAGTCTCTATGGGGTGCCACAAGGTTCAATTCTTGGACCTGACTCTCTTCTCTGTATACATCAATGAGGTCGCTCTTGCTGCTGGTGAGTCTCTGATCCACCTCCACGCAGACGACACC
>NC_056437.1:33211234-33218979 GCF_018296145.1 Oncorhynchus tshawytscha | reverse complement strand
CCTCTATGAAGAGGGAACGCAACACCCTGCTACAACTAAACTCTCCGTGAAGCGAAAAAGGTATGGACTGTAGGTGCAAGTAAGAATGACAACAGGCAGAATGTGGTACCGTTTACAAGGACTTTATTCCTTTACACGGTAATATGGGGAAAAGGGGCTGGACGGAACCAAAGCAAAGAAAGTAAATCTCAAAGCCCCCCCTCTCCTATCTTACCTGCCTACCCACTACTTACCTAATTTAGCACCACCTGGTGCCCTAACCAAAATACAAGGGGTGGTCCGCCCAGGTCTTACCTAGTGTGTCTAGACAGCGAATATGCTACGGGTATATGTATGCCCGCGGGCCTCTTGCCTAAGCACTCCCTAGGTGCCTTCCCCTTCCCCCCTGGGAACAAATGAAACAGAATATTAAACAATTTCAAACAAACTAAGAAACAAAAGGATGTCAAATAAGCTCTATCTGAGCAACAAACTCACAGAACATACCACTTTCCAGCAAAATCAACCTCTATCACAATCAATCTCAGCAATCCCTACCTCCAGCAAAATCTCTACCTCCAAAAAAAAAAATCTCCCTCCTGAACAGAACACTGGCTTTTATATAGCTTCTGAAGGAATGGGTAATTGGAGACAGCTGTGTCTTGACGAGGGGGCGGGGTCAGCTCTCCAATTAGCCCTGGAGTCGACCAATCAGCTGCTTGAGGGATTTCAGGAAGCCATTTCCTGAAATAAACACATGCAAATACACAAACTACAACACATAATCTGGGGAACGTAACACGCCCACCACAAAAATTGCAAACCTAGTTTTGCAATAATAAATACCAACGTATCCCCAGTTAGTAAACCCGTGATAGAGCGTCAGCAACCACATTCGCCGAGCCCTTCACATAAGCTATCTGTACATTATATCTTTGCACAATCAGAGCCCACCGCATAAGGCGGCGGTTCTGGTTGTACATTTGTTAATAGGAACTGGTTACCTGACCTGGTTTTCGGCAATGGACCTACACAATCAATTATCACTCTTTCAAACGGTTCCCCTACCACAGGAATCGGGCAGAGTGGCGCTCGTGGAACTGTTTGATTCACTTTCCCAGTGAGTTGACATATGTGACATGTTTTACAAAATTGGACCACGTCAGACTTCAAACCTGGCCAGAAGAAATGACGAAGGACCCGGTTATAGGTCTTTGTGATCCCCAAGTGTCCAGACCACGCCTGGTCATGGGCGAGTGACAGCACCTGCTGTCGGAACGGTGTAGGAACAACCACTTGACACACTTCACTCCAGTCATTAATGGTGTCATGAGATGCCCACTTACGCATCAAAACTCCTGCTTCCATAAAGTAGGCAGTCTGTCTAGTTTTAGCTTCCTCAATGGAAATTACCGAAGCAAAACACTTGCGAAGACTGGTGTCTTTTTGACATTCAATCACCTTCTCAGGGGTGACAGACAAAAGAATGTCATGTAATTGGGGCGCGATTTCGTTTTCCCCTGCCTTAGTTTTTACGGGGGTAAAAACTGTCGGCAATGCAGAAGGAATACTCAGTGCATTGTCTTCTACCTCAACATTCTCAAAAATAGAACTAGCCAAATCCACCACATCTCCTAGCTTGCGAGATTGTGCCCTCGTTAACACACAAGCAGGAAAAACATGTGGAAATGCTTGAACCAATTTCTCATCTGTAGTTCTGATTTCTGGGTTGTCTACTACCTCTAACACAGGAGTGACATTACCACCAGCAATATCATTCCCTAGTAGCAATTTTACTCCTGATACTGGCAGTGTAGACACTACACCAACACGGAAACGTCCTGATACCAAGTCTGACACTAAGTGGACCCAGTGTAATGGTACAGGTACGGTTTTTGTCTCTATCCCCTGTAATATGACATGTGAGCCACAATACGTTTCAGGAGACCAGGGTAAAGCATCAGTAATGATTACTGACTGCGCCGCCCGGTGTCACGTAGGATTTGGATAGGCTTTTGATCAGTTGGTTCTCCTGTTAAGGAAACATAACCGGCAGAGATAAACGGAGCATAGACAGGATCCGGTTTCTCAAATGCTGAGTCAATATCTCGATCCAATGGACGATCCAAAGACTTGACTAAACCCAAACTTTTCATTTTTGGGGACGGTGACTGGGACCGTTTCGGTTTATTTTTCAAAACTGGGCAGTCCGCAATCACGTGACCCTTTTGGTGACAGTAATAACATTCACGGATTTCTTGAAAAGGCTTAGGGTTGTCAGAGGAAAAGCGACCTGAACGAGGAACTGATGACGTAATCGTCCGGCCTTCAAAACATGGAGCACCAAAGACAGTCTTGTGTGTCAAAGCGTACTCATCTGCCAACACTGCTGCTTGGGCCAATGTCACCACTTTCTGTTCATTTAAATGAACTACAAGTCTATCTGGGAGGTTGCTTTTAAAGTCCTCCAACAGCATCAACTCCCGAATATCAGCAAAGGTGTTAGCTTTGCTGGCTGAACACCAACGACTAAACAGAGACTCTTTGTCCCTAGCAAATTCAACAAATGTACGGTGAGACGTTTTTTTGTGGTTCCTGAAGCGCTGCCTATAAGCTTCAGGCACCAACTCATAAGCCCGCAACACGGTAGTTTTAACTGTATCGTAATGTAAACTGTCTTCCAGGGAGAGAGCAGCTACTACTTCCTGGGCTTTCCCAGACAATTTACATTGTAACAGAAGCGGCCAAACCTCGAGTGGCCAATGCAGCGCAGCGGCCACACGCTCAAACGCAGAGAAATAAGAATCAACTTCCGACTCTCGGAATGGAGGGACTAAAGCTATGTTTTTACTCACATCGAAGTGGGCTTGATGATGAGCAGCTTGTGGAGTCGCACTGGAGCCAGCATCTAGCTCCAGTTGTCGGATCCTCACCTCCTTGTCAGCTTCTATTTTCCTAATTTCAAGTTCAAAATTCATCTGTCTCTCTTTATCTTTTTGCTCCATTTCTAACCGAGCCAGCCTCACCTTCAGCCTAGCAGTCCCATCTGAACGACCCGAAGCAGAAGATAAAGGATCGGATCGGGGCAATGTAAAGGGGGTACGAGGAACCCCTTCCTCCGCCCTGTCCTCTGACTTGGCATCAGAAGGTCTACCCGTCTCCTCTCCTTGCAATGAGAGAATCTTTCTCTCACTAAACCCTCCCTGACTAGCACCAAAAGCTCAGCCTTTAGGGCTTTCTCAGGGAATACAAATCCATAATGGTCAGCTATAGCTACAAGGTCTACTTTACGAAACCTCACCAAACAATCAATAGAGGGCGCTTCAAAAAACTTGGAGATGGCTGAGGCAGCCATCTTTTACAATGCAGTCTCCTGAACACACTAACTAAACAAGTCATCCAAACTCACAACCTACCATCACACCTCAATCACTAACCACAGAGAGAGCTCAGAGCAGCAGGGTCCGGTGGGTTTAATGGAAAGATCCCGGATGAGCCCCCATTATGTTACGCACGCCTCTATGAAGAGGGAACGCAACACCCTGCTACAACTAAACTCTCCGTGAAGCGAAAAAGGTATGGACTGTAGGTGCAAGTAAGAATGACAACAGGCAGAATGTGGTACCGTTTACAAGGACTTTATTCCTTTACACGGTAATATGGGGAAAAGGGGCTGGACGGAACCAAAGCAAAGAAAGTAAATCTCAAAGCCCCCCCCTCTCCTATCTTACCTGCCTACCCACTACTTACCTAATTTAGCACCACCTGGTGCCCTAACCAAAATACAAGGGGTGGTCCGCCCAGGTCTTACCTAGTGTGTCTAGACAGCGAATATGCTACGGGTATATGTATGCCCGCGGGCCTCTTGCCTAAGCACTCCCTAGGTGCCTTCCCCTTCCCCCTGGGAACAAATGAAACAGAATATTAAACAATTTCAAACAAACTAAGAAACAAAAGGATGTCAAATAAGCTCTATCTGAGCAACAAACTCACAGAACATACCACTTTCCAGCAAAATCAACCTCTATCACAATCAATCTCAGCAATCCCTACCTCCAGCAAAATCTCTACCTTCAAA
This sequence comes from Oncorhynchus tshawytscha, assembly GCF_018296145.1. Classification (NCBI taxonomy): domain Eukaryota; kingdom Metazoa; phylum Chordata; class Actinopteri; order Salmoniformes; family Salmonidae; genus Oncorhynchus; species Oncorhynchus tshawytscha. The sequence goes on along the minus strand of NC_056437.1, from coordinate 33,214,922 downwards.
AAAAATCTCCCTCCTGAACAGAACACTGGCTTTTATATAGCTTCAGAAGGAATGGGTAATTGGAGACAGCTGTGTCTTGACGAGGGGGCGGGGTCAGCTCTCCAATTAGCCCTGGAGTCGACCAATCAGCTGCTTGAGGGATTTCAGGAAGCCATTTCCTGAAATAAACACATGCAAATACACAAACTACAACACATAATCTGGGGAACGTTTTCTAGGGTTTGCCAATTACAACCAGAGGTTTATCCGGGGTTTTGGTCAGGTGGCGGCTCCCATTACCTCACTGCTGAAGGGGGGACCGGTACGTTTGCAGTGGTCGGCTGAGGCGGACAGGGCTTTTGGTCACCTGACGGCTCTGTTTACCTCAGCTCCCGTGCTGGCTCATCCAGATACCTCTTTGGCGTTCATAGTGGAGGTGGACGCGTCCGAGGCTGGGATAGGAGCCATGCTTTCTCAGTGCTCGGGTACGCCACCAAAGCTCCGCCTCTGTACCTTCTTCTTGAGGAAGCTCAGCCCGGCGGAGCAAATCTATGATGTGGGGGACGGGAGCTGTTGGCTGTCGTAAAGGCCCTGAATGGGTGGAGACATTAGCTTGAGGGGGCTCAACACTTTTCTCATCTGGCCTGACCACCGCAATCTGAGTACATCCGGGCGGCGAGGAGACAGAACCCTCACCAGGCAATGTGGGCCATGTTTTTCACCCGTTTTGTTTTCACCCTCTCTTACAGACCAGGTTACCAGAACGCCAAGGCAGACACACTGTCCCGGCTGTATGACAGAGAGGAGCAGCCCATGGATCCCATCCCCATTCTCCCAGTATCCTGCCTGGTGGCACCGATAGTGTGGGAGCTGGACGTGGACACTGAGCAGGCGCTACGGGCAAAGCCCACTCCCTCCAGTGTCCCGGTGGGCGTCTGTACATTCCGTCTGCTGTCCGTGCCCAGCTGACCCTCCTCTGGTCATCCAGGCATCGGTCGGACGGTGCGCTGTCTGAGTGGGAAGTACTGGTGGCCCACTTTGGCTAAGGACATGAGGGTGTATGTTTCCACCTGCTTGGTGTGCACCCAGTGTAAAGCTCCTGGGCACCTGCCCAGAGGTAAGCTCCACCCCTTACCCATTCCACAACGGCCGTGGTTGCACCTGTCAGTGGATTTCCTTACGGATCTTCCGACATAGGGTCTGATCGGGGTCTCCAGTTTACTTCAAGGGTCTGGAGGGTGTTCATGGAACATTTGGGGTCTCGATCAGCCTTTTCTCAGGTTTTCACCCTGCGAGTAACGGATAGGTGTAGAGAGTGAACCAGGATGTGTGTAGGTTTCTGAGGTCTTATTGCCAGGACCAGCCGGGGGAGTGGGCGGCATTTGTGCCCTGGGCAGAGATGGCCCAGAACTCGCTCCGCCACTCCTCCACTAACCTCTCCCTTCCAGTGCGTACTGGGGTATCAGCCGGTTCTGGCTCCTTGGCAACAGAGTCAGACCGAGGCTCCTGCGGTGGCCGACTGGTTTTGGCGTGCGGAGGAGACATGGGACGCCGCCCATGTTCACCTTCAGCGCTGTGCTTCGCCAGAAAGCCAGCTCAGGCCGTCACCACAGTGAGGCCGCGGTGTTCGCACAAGGGGACCGGGTCTGGCTCTTGACCCGAAACCTGCCCCTCCGCCTACCCTGCCGGAAGCTGGGTCCGCGGTTTCTGTGGCCATTTAAAGTCCTGAGGAGACTGAATGAGGTGAGTTACAGGTTACAGCTTCCCCCTGATTACCGTATTAACCCCTCGTTCCATGTGACGTCGGGCGAGGGGCCTTCAGTACCTCGTGAACTGGGAGAGGTATGGTCCGGAGGAGAGATGCTGGGTTCTGGGGGAGGACGTGTTGGACCCTTCAACGCTGCGGGAGTTCCACCATCTCCGTCCGGATCGCCCTGCTCCACGCCCTCCGGGTCATCCCCGAGGCTGGTGTCGGCACGCTGCTGGAGGGGGTTACTGTCACGACTTCCACCGAAGTCGTTTCTTCGCCTCCACCGGTCTAATGTTCATTGCTTGTGTTTCTTGGTCCAAGCAAGTCTCTTATTATTATTAGTGTCTTTTAGTAGAGGTTTCTTTTAGCAATTCGACCATGAAGGCCTGATTCACAGTCTCCTCTGAACAGTTGATGTTGAGATGTTACTTGAAATCATGAAGCATTTACTTTGGCTGCAATTTCTGAGACTGGTAACTCAAATTAACTTATCCTCTGCAGCAGAGTTAACCTCTCTGGGATATATGGAACGGTAGCGTCACACCTCAACAACAGCCAGTGAAAGTGCAGGGCGCCAAATTCAAAACAACAGAAACCCATAATTAAAATTCCTCAAACATACAAGTATTTCACACCATTTTAAAGATAAACTTGTTGTAAATCCAGCCACAGTGTCCGATTTCAAAAAGGCTTTACGATGAAAGCACAACAAACGATTATGTTAGGTCAGCACCTAGTCACAGAAAAACACAGCCATTTTTCCAACCAAAGAGAGGAGTCACAAAAAGCAGAAATAGAGATAAAATTAATGTCACGTTCTGACCTTAGTTCTTTGTTATGTCTTTGTTTTAGTATGGCCAGGGTGTGAGTTGGGTGGGTTGTCTATGTTCGTTTTCTATGTTGTGTTTTGGGTTTGGCTTGGTTTGTTTCTCAATCAGAGGCAGGTGTCGTTAGTTGTTTCTGATTGAGAATCATACTTAGGTAGCCTTTTCCCACCTGTGTTTCGTGGGTGATTGTTTCCTGTTTTGTTGTTTGTGTCACCATTCAGGACTGTTTCGGTTTTCGTTTCCATTCACTTTGTTATTTTTGTATTGAGTCGTATTCAGTTATTATTAAAATATCATGGACACTTACCACGCTGCATATTGGTCCGTTCCTTGCTACTCCTCCTCAGAAGAGGAAGGGGAAAGCCGTTACAATTAATCACTAACCTTTGATGATCTTCATCAGATGACAGTCATAGGACTTCATGTTACACAATACATGTATATTTTGTAATATAAAGTTCATATAAAAATCTCAGTTAACATTGGCGCGTTACGTTCAGTAGTTCCAAAACATCCGGTGATTTTGCAGAGAGCCACATCAATTTACCGAAATACTCATAATAAACATTGCTAAAAGATACAAGTGTTATGCATGTAATTTTTAGATCCACTTCTCCTTAATGCAACCGCTGTATCAGATTTCAAAAAAGCTTTACCGAAACAGCACACCATGCAATAATCTGAGTACAGCGCTCAGACAACAAAACAAGCCATACAGATCTCCACCATGTTGTGGAGTCAGTAAAAGTCAGAAATAGCATTATAAATATTCACTTACCTTTGATGATCTTCATGAGAATGCACTCCCAGGAATCGCAGTTCCACAATAAATGTTTAATTTGTTCGATAAAGTCCATCATTTATGTCCAAATACCTCCTTTTTGTTTGCGCATTTAGTACACAATCCAAAGTCAAGAGGCGCAGGCAAGTCCAGGCGAAAGTCCCACCTCTGCTATCTTCTGTATAACACCCCTATCTTGTCACAACACAACTGGAGGAAATTGAAATGCATTCCAGGTGACTACCTCATGAAGCTGGTTGAGAGATGCCAAGAGCGTGCAAAGCTGTCATCAAGGCAAAGGGTGGCTACTTTGAAGAATCCTTACGAGTCCTTACGAGAAACCTTACGAGA